>NW_022196276.1:0-47500 GCF_008641045.1 Pistacia vera | reverse complement strand
TGATCATTATATCTCTTAAAGAATTGTTAGGTAACATTTTCATATGCATGCTTTATTTTGAAAATAGGGGCTTTAACAATGTCAAAATAAAGATAGAAAATTCAACTAAAAGAGTTTTGACATTCTTCTCTAATCTGATTGCCAGTACGCCACTTGGTGTTATCAAAGCATGGGGCTTTTCAGCATTCTAAGACTAAGCAAGAAACCATCTTTGTACCTCATATCTATTTAGTTCGCTTAATTTTTACATTGAGAAATAGTTTTCGTTTTCCTGCACTTATGAAAAAAAATCCGTATAGTTTGTGCTGACATATGATGAAGCATAGAATTTTCTTCAACCCCATTGGTCTCTATAGTTACTTGTGTAGTTATTTTTCTCTGGTACTCGAGTGACTATTTTGTTTTAATGTTTGTAGCTTTGAGAATAATCATAAACTTGAAGGTTCCGCAGTCTGGGACTTGCGAGTTATGACACAAACTGCTCAGAATGATTGACTAGTTGGTTTCAGATAGATATGTACTTGAAAAATTGAAAGTGTCTTACCTTTACCTCAAAGTGTAGTTGGATTGGTGAAAAATGAGACCATATATAGTAAAGTATACTATACTGGTTGAATGCATCTGTAATTGCATGGTGTATGCTCTTTCCAAAAATGTTCAAGACTGAATTTATGATTGTAATACTAGTGGAGGTTTCTGGTTGTGGTCGATGCTTTAATTTGATTTACTGGGTTTGTCTTCTTTCAAACTTTCTCACACATTCCATATAAAATTGTGGAAAGACTAACAAAGTATATTTTGCTAGGCTGGTATAGTTGGTAGCAGTTGTAAGTCTATTAGAGAATTTTGAGATTCTAGTTGATTTTTTCATTTTAACATCAAGGGTGATGGTTTATACGTATAAAAAACAGTCTTGGATCTCGGCCACAATTCTTGAAGAAAAAATAAGAGTATCGAAGAATGTTCATCACGTCTTGAGAATCTACTCACATTTTTCATCCAAATGAATTTCTTCTCATTCTCCATCATTAATTCTTTAAAAATTCACTTTAAATTCTCTTTGTTATTAGTATATTTTCTCCCAACCCTTTCTATAAAAGGCTACCTCCTCATCACATTCACGTACCAGACCAGTACCACCCATCACTTCGAGAGATCCAAGTAAGAGCAAAATCTAAACTCCATATTTCACCCTTTATGCCTTGGATATCATTCTCCACAGCAACTACACACCCGGCCCAATCACATCACTTAAACACACCATCCCTATTTGTTTTAGAGAGAAGAACCTCCCCCTTCATCCTCTAAAGATACATACCACAGCAGACAAAGCCTGAAATCCTGACTCTACTAGAAGAATCCTTTTAAACCTTTCCACGAAGAGAACGAAACAAAATCATCAATTCCACTCTAGAGAGAAGAGGGCACATCAATCTTGCTTTGGTCTTCTTTGATTGATAGTAAGGTACAAGGCCACAACATACCACTTCTAAGAGGACGGACTTCCTCCTGGGAGTTGGTCACCGACTGAAGTATTTTGTCATTCTTTTTTTTTTTTATAATTTCATTTGTCAGCAGAGGAACATAAAATGAAGAAGAAAAAAAGTATAAAAAATATTTAATTGGTGGCAAAAGAATTGATAAAAGGGCAATTTCGCCCTTCTATTCTAAAGATATTTTCATCATTTTATTTAAAAGGTACATATGAAACATAAAGCATAATTTATTTTATTTAAAATTACATATAAGGACATATATAATCATGTGAATGAAAGGAGACCTACTTAAAAGAAGTCATTTATTTATAAACCATTACCCAGTTTTTTATCTTTTCTACGTTGAAATTAATTTACCCTAAACACATTAATGAGTGTTTTTAAAGATAAAAGTCACTGGAATCAGATAATTCTTTGAGGGGTTTAGTGGTTAAGAGAATGTTGTATTACTGTGAATGTTATATTAATGAAAGATAGATTAGAAGATTATGAATGTTTAGAAATATGTTGGTTAGGTTAGAATAAATTGGTGGGTATGTTATATAGATTAGAATATCCTTTATTTATAAATTATTATTTATAATTGTTATTTTAAGATAATTTTGACCCCTTAAGTTTTAATTTAGCTAAATACCCCCACAAAAGTTTTAAAATTTGACTAAAGCATCTATCCATCCAAGAGGACAACCGTCGTCACCATCTCGGATGGTAGTCGTATTGTCGAATGACACAAGATCACTGGATCTGGTCCGTCGTGCGCATATATGGTTGTTCTTCGGTCAAATCTACAACCATATCAGCCGTTGTTAACATATTCCAACTTCTTCAAGTTATAAACACTACCCTTCAAAATTATTATTATTATATTTTTTGTGCCTTGATTTGATATGCTACAAAGCTGGGTGGTGAAAACAGGACACCTTTCTAGTTCATCTAGAAGACCCACCCTTTCTGGTATGTACTTTTCATTTCTGTTTTCTACTTTTATTTTGCGTATTTTGTTTTTAAAAATTGAGTATGATCCATAATTATTATATAAAAGTATATTAATTCTAATGATTGAGACCATTCTTTAAAAGAAAAAAAAAATCAATTAAATTACACTCTATTATCCTCTCACTAAAGAGTGATTATGTATTTTTTATGATTGTAATCTGAATATTTCATCTTTAAAAATAAAAAAAAATCATACTTGAGGATATGATATTTCAATGTACTACTTTATATAGGAAAAAACAAAATCTAGGACCTTTCCCAACCAGTCATAAGTATAGAATTGCATAAATTCATAATGCAAAGATCTCCATAAAACTTTGCGGGATATAACATTATAAAAAATAAGGGCTTTTTTGTTTTTCTCGAAAGATAGTAAGAAACTTATGTGCACAGACTTTATATGTTGTCTTAAATAGCTTCTGCCAAAATATGTTTAACCTAATCTTATTAAACTTTGTTATTTTACTTTTCAATTAGAGTCGCATAGGGGATACCCTACACAGTGTTATTTGCATATTAAAAATTTTTGTTATATTCTATCTATTCCCTTAATTTGTAATAAAACTGATAAATAATACTCAACTTGACATTTGCATAAGGATATTTATATAAAAGTATTAGCTTTCAGAGATTTAAATTTGTAAAAAAGACACTTGATAATTTATAATCAGAATTCAAAAATTACAACAAACTATCAAAATATTTGATCCACTCTCATTCATTCACAATTATTCGATTGTAGACTTATATTGTTATTCAAAGTTTTTTGGTTTTTTTTTTTTTTGTAATAATATTTCTAATATGGTAAAACAAATAAAAGAAATCATATTAGAGTAATACTACACTTATAAAGACTTTATATAAAAAGTCATCCATACAAAGTAACATATCACTACTTATGCATTGTCATATCATTCACTATTTTTAATGTGCATTTATTAAATTGATTTTTCATATTATTTCTTTCTATCATTATCTGACACATCACGTTATAAGAAAGACTTTGTATAAAGTCTTTGTAAGTATAGTATTATTCATCATATTAACAGAAGTAAACTTATAGAATATGATTCATAATATAATAAAGAATTTGTCCTATACCAAGATTTTAATATTTTCAGTTTGTATAAAATTTGTTTTATTTATTTATAATCTAAAATTTCAATTACTTTGTTTTTAGGCTTAGTTATTGGAATGGATAATTAAACTTGCAGATGATGTGTCTTTATTTACAATCTAAAATTTCATTTAGTCTTTTTTTTAGACGTATTATTGGATTAGGTAAATTTTTATTTAATATGTTTTTGGGTTTAATTATTTGAAGGGTCAATTAGGAATTTTATAAAGCGTTGAGGGCCTCACGGCAATAAGTTCCAAATTTATTTGAAAAGCTTAGGGAGGGTGCTGACCCATCTTGGGCTTGAATTGGCTCTGCCTTTGTATTGGATCATATTGTCACATTCGTTATTGGTTGAGTAACTTTTGTAGTGGTGGTTGAACCAGTGGGAGAGAGGAAACATTCAACCAATGTTTTTGATATCCTATTTCCAATACTAAAATGGTTATCATCATTTAAAGGACTAGAAGAAAAATAACAAGTTTCCTTAAATAGACACCCTTGATCACTCAAAAGGACATTTTTTAGAAATTTATCTCTAACAAAAAAAACAAAAAAAAACAAGTGTATGTTATTGATAAAAAAGTATTCATTGATTGATAAATATATCTGTTTATCGATATAAATAAAATTTGTATAATTTTTTCTTTAATTTTTAAAGTAAGTGTCCTTCAATTAGTAGTAACCCATTCTAAAAGGGATGACAACAAAGGAAACAAGTTTTAACATGCGTTGTCTTCCTCCGTCAAATGTCAAAAGTTGATGCATTATTTTATAAATACAAGAATGAAGAGGTAGAAACAAAAAACGAAGATGCCAATCATATTCAAGTGTCGTCACTCAAGTGCAACAACTCTACAAGCATGTTACATCAAATGTTCATTCAACAACTTCGTGACTACATGACAAATAAACTTTTTAAAACGGTTAAGGTTTTTATTTTATTTTTAATATTAGATGTTATTGTGCTAATTATTAATTAAAATTTGGAAATGTTTATTTACTACTGTTTTTAGTTTATATTTGTCGACTTATTACCTCTTACATTTTTTTAACTAATAAAACTTAATGCATTATTTAACTAATATAGGATTTAATATCTTATGGGAATAGTAGTCAATATGATGATATTCAAATATTTTTATCTGTAAAAACAAATGACTTAAGAATTATAATCTGACTATAAAAAGTTTAAAACAAACATATCATTAGTTTCAGTTATTCAATTCAATCCAGTTTACTAATTAACTCAGCACTGTTCAGTTTTCAGATAAAAAGACAAAAACTACCTTAGTGTTTTAATTGTATCATACATAATATACATCATTTTACAAATACTTTTCTTTCAAATATTACAAAAAAAGGGTATGGTTAAATTCGGCCCAAATACACTCTTTAACGCCTCGCATACTGTTGATGCAAAAATCGTACCAACTAGAGTGATCCGATTGACCTTGGCGGAATCGGAACAGGTGTGTGCGTGATTAAAGATAACTAACAATGAATGAATGAAAAAGCTGTAATGTAAAGAACACAAATTGGTTTTTAAAGTGGTTCGGCAAATTATAATCTTGAGCTTACGTCCACTGTATTTCTTATTGCTTTGAGAGCTTACAAGAAAGTATTTCTAACCCCTTTTCCATCATTGCAAGGAGTTTATATACAAGTTCTGTACAAAGGAAAGAACGAAATTAAAGGAATTACAATCAAGATTGGAATGCAACTCCGATATTCTAGCAATTGAATGCTGAGATTGCACCGTGATTACTGTCGATCTAATCTCTTTCGAAGTATTCGGGATCTAAGTTTATCTGTGATCTGCTTGAACAATTGTCTAGGTTGGTTGTGACTAGCTTATGCTAGGTCGAGCTGCATCTCGACGAGCTTATGCTGGGTTGGACAATCGTTTGAGCCGAATGAGTTTTGGGTCCGACTATAACCTCGTAGAACTCTAACTTCTTTGAGCTTGATGGAAAAATCACACACAACATCTGCCCTCTAAGGTTCAATGCTCGTTTCAAGCTTCGAAGACTAATTACTCTATTTGATGTTAAGCTTGGACTTCGTAGGTTGTGTGTTGAATGAAGATTTGACCAAGCTTCATGAGTCAGACTCATCTTTAGTCGATGTAATCAACACTTGGCCTTTTCTCTATTGTGATATTCTCGACAAACTTGGAATTTGAAATTAAGGGCATGTGAGTAATTTCCACGCGGTTATGTCGCATTAAAAGTAGTTGGCTTTTGTAGTTACTTTTCGTTGCGGGTGGGTGACTACAACTGTCCACGCGTGAAGTCGAGGTGATGTATAGCGACGGTTATGATTGAAGCCGTCTGATGGTTGATCGACCTTCGTGGATGATTGACATGTGGCCACGTCAAATGGTTAGGCTTGCTCGACGAATGGAGGGTTGAGATTTGCTGTAGATCGACGGTTATGGTCAAACCCCGCCTCTTCGTCTCCCATGCATACCACTATAAAGGCGGGTAACCTTCGTCAAAAACTCACATACTTTGCAAAAATATTCGAACTTTCTTTGCTTTCGCTCCATCGTTGTTCTTTCGACTTCACGTCATTTTTTTGGCGAGTTCTCACGACTTCTACATTTCGGTAAGACTTCTTTCTCCTCTTTTACTTGTTTTTACGTCTTTTGTTGTTGAGGGTGACCAATGTTGTGGCCACATTAGCTTTTTAGGGTTTTTTTGAGTATTCCCATCGATTTTGGGTTTAAGGAGGGTTTATGGAGACAGCTGCTGGAATCTTGATAGCTCGCTTGTGTTTGCTGACCGACGTGAGCTATCTTGGGTCTTGAACTGAAAGCAAAGTGTGGATAGGACACTGAATTTTCGAGCTTTGACACTTGATCGCTTTTGTTTCAGGTACCTAGAGGTGAGCTTCCATCATGTCTTCCTCCAGCTCCCACAGCATAGATCGACATTTTGATTCCCTCACAAGCTCGGCCGTTCACAGGGAAGTAGTCCTTGAGGTTTTTGAGGACTTTATCATGCAGAGCTCAAATACTGATACTATAGGCTCTTTTGATCATGCTTCTGCGGAGACTCCTCCACCGAAGAAGTCTCTAATTCATAGGCCCCGGAAGGAACCACATTCCTTGATTGGGGTTGAGGATATTAAGCGCATAATTGATGTTTATGCGCCTTAACTTCCCTTGAGGGTTTTGGGGAGCTTCTCCCAGAAAAATCCCCCCGCTGGTTGCATGGCGATTTCTGATACCCTTTTGAGGTGCGGGACTTCCGTTACGTTCCCCCTTATTACTTCATTGCTAACATTTTAGAAAGGTTTGACATTGTTCCCCTTCAGTTGCTGGCACTCATACATAATAATTGTAGGCATGTATATAGCGTACATGATAGCTGACTTGGGTGAGCTATCTGTAGAAGAGATTGTCCATTTGTATTGGCTGAAAAAGAGTCATGACCAAACATACTACCTCTCTAAGGCAAGGATAGTACAATTCAACAGTTTGGTCGAGGTCCCAAAGAAGATTCTCCATTAGGACTCTCAATACCTTTTCTATGAGGCCAGGGAGACCATGTAACACCCACATCAAGGTACGTAATTTTATTTATGCCCTAATACCCTTAGTTGGATGTCTTTGATGTTACCGTAGAAAAATGTAAAGGAAAATTCCTTAAAACTTCATTAGGGGTAAAATGGTCTTTTCACTCATAATTAGATGAAAAAGTTGGAAGTGAAAGGAAGCAAAATAATATGAACAAGATAATAAAAATGAGGGTATTTTAGTAATTGGCTAAAGGACATAGATGAAATTTCATAGAAAGTGCAAGGGCAAAATGGTAATACATCCTTATATTATTTGATATAAGGCTTCATTTGAAGAAACCCTAACATGCCTTCAGCCCTTGTTCACACCACCTTTACCCCATTTTCTTTCAATTTTCTTCACTAAATTTCAAAGGGAAATCGTAGGATTTGGCTTGGATTTTTGGAGATTTTCAATCTAAAGCATCCTAAGGTAAGATTCTAGCAAAAGGAGTGTGATTAAACTTTTTAAATTCTTATGGTTTTTATATGATCCAGGTCCAAGAGGAAGAGAGTTTTTAGCAAAAGGAAGTGATCTCACACATTCAAGGTAAGTAAACCTAATTTTAGCCTTGATTTGAGCAAGACTTGTGTTGAATGAATTTTTGCATGTTTGTATATGATGGTATGAGAGAATTATTGGCTATTTTTTATGTTTAATGATGCATAATTTCCAGCCATGAGAAGTAGTGTATGAGTATGTGTTGAATTGGTGGAATTATGGAAGAATTAGTGATGAAATTTTGAAGTGTAGAGAATTGTTGGACTTGGCCAGGTTTGATACTAAAGTTAGTGAGTTTTTGGCTCACATTTTGGTGGATTTAGATAGATGTGGAAGTGTAGGCAACTTAGTAGTTGTATGTGTTGAAAATCCAAAGAGAAAATGCATGCATGAGTTGGCTAAACACTAATGAAGAAAGGGTTAGAGAAAGGCAAGAATTGAAGTATGAAGATTATGTTTGGGCTTAACCAAGTGTAAATGTTAGTATTCAAGAGTGCATGTTGTTATGCCAAAATTTAATATATCACTTGGTCATGTTAGTTCTATGAGAGAAATGGCCCTTAGTGCTTGGTTCTAGTTACTTGAACATTTACTACTACTTGAAATGCACATGGAAGTGTTAGAGAAGAATTGCAAGTTAAAGTGTTACTTTGATATGACAATTGTGATTGTAGAGAATGGTAGAATATGTCATGACATACCATTATGCCATAATGAATTTTCAAGTTTGTGTATGTGAACTTGGAAAGAACATCAAAGAATGGGCTTGATCATGCATATATTGTGCATATGATTTATACATAGCGTTGATTTGGCAAATGAGAATATGAAAGAATATGTTAGCAAAGAATGAGAAACAAAGAAAAGAAAATGGGTTGTAATTTTCTTTTAAGCTAACATGCAAGTATGTATATTTTCTCATTTACTAAAGAATGCAAGTGTAGAATTTTTAGCTTGGAAATTCATGTTGAAATGTGTATGGTATCTCTTTCTATAGCAGGCTATGTTATAAGGTTTTTGCGATGGAGAACCCGTGAGTGACAGAGATGCCCACATACACGCCGCCACGAGCGAGTGACCACAGCAGAGAGATACAATATTTGTACAGTCCGTCAATAGTCTATGTGGATAAGGATTGTACCCAGTAGAGCATACCTACATGCATGCCGCCACGAGCGAGCGGCCACAGTAGAGAGATATAGTAGTTGTACAGTCCGTTAGTAGTGCATGTAGATAAGGACTGTACCCACTCACATGCCAGGGTTCCAAATCCATGCATCAACCTAGTCCGATCTGCAAATCAGAAAGAAGAAAGAAAAGAAAGAGAAACAGAGAAGAAAAGAAAGAGATACAACATAAGAGATAGAAAATAGAAAAGAAAAGAAAGTTATTTTCTCAGGAAAGTGTATTATTCTGCATATGTATTATGCTACTTACATGATTCAGTATTTTCTTATGTGCTCGACGAGGTATAGTTTTATTCATTGTCTTTACACATTGATAAGTAGCAAATCAGAGTATCAGAAAAGAATGAAGAATATTATCAAAGAATAAAGTGAGAAAAGGAAAATCAGAACATGAGTAACAGAGGAAACACAGTAGGGCAGTTTGGTTTACTTACAGAGCAATTAGTGCTCACTCTGTTATTTTACTATTTTGCAGGTACTAGATGATTTACGACCGGGTGGGACGTCAAGAAGCGGAGGAGTTTGGTGGCACTGTTCAAGATTACCTTGTGCTCACTAAAGTATATCAGTATTTTATGTATATATTTATATGAATTAAAATTAGAATTTTCGGATTTTACGTTATGTATATATGTTTATAAAATTTATTTAGTGGATTTTATCATATATTTCTCAAAGAATTACTAGCTATACAGTATATTACAGATCGACATTTTTGCTCCAAAAGCTAGTAAGACCCTGATCTTTGTGTGTACAAAGTGTTTCCAAGCTCGATAGGTGAACTAATCAATTTTTTGTGTTTTGCAGTAAACGTTGAGCATAACTTCCTTCTTGAGGCGAGCTTGGAGCAGCTTCGATAATTTAGCAATCTCCCCAGTAGTGAACGTGGCGTTATCGAGCTCATTACGCTTTGTCGGCTGAAAGCACATCGCTTCTACGTCGACGACGCCAAGTTTAATACCTTTTTTGAGAAATGTAAGTACTTAATAGCTCGTTGCTTTTGATCTTACCCTTTTAGGTCGCTAACCACTTGCTTTTCCTTTGTAGATATGTAGGCTGAAAAACCCAAAAGCCTAAAGAAGAAGGCACCAGTCTGTGCGGTTGCCAAGAAGTCATCGATTGTTCCGGTGAAGAAGCAGCCTACGGACACCGTTGGGGCGGTCGGGCAAGGTACCTCATGACTGGTCCTCAAGCACAACGGTGGTGAACTTGGGGAAGGCCCAAGTGCCAAGAAGCCTATGACTACCTTCAAGGCAATCAGGGAAAAATGTGCCTCTGAGCCCCCAAAGGGCTTGGCAAAGCAAACCCCTGAGCAAGCTGGAGGCTTGGGGAAGAAGAAAATGTCCGAGTAGCAAGATGGCTCATGCAAGAAGAAGATGCTTGAGCAGTAGGAAGGCTCAGGCAAGAAAAAGTCGACCGAGCAGTAGGGGGCTCTGGAAAGCAAAAGGTTACCAAGCAATGAGATGGCTTAGGTAAGAAGGCTGCCGGGCAAGAAGGCTGTGGCCAAAGACTTGGTAAAAAAAATATCCATTCCTATGGTTGAGACCGTCATCCACGTGGGAAGTAGATCAAGTTCACCTCTAAGAGGAGGTAAAGGGAAGGCGGATGAGGCAGCTCAGGCTGTGCTCGATGCAATGATTGATGGGCTCCTAGAGCACATCAGTGTTGCAGCTTCGATAGTCACTGAAGTCATCTTGTTATGGACCTATGTGGGGCTTAGAGTCGCATCTACCCATGAGCAACTTGCTTTGGCATGCAACTACGTCACCAAGGTATCAACAGTCCACCCTTTTTCCTTTCTCATAGGTTTTTTGTTTCATTTCTCGCTAACTCCTTCTTTCTTTTTAGGCTTGCATGGCAACTAAGCTCCTCCTCGATAAGAGCTATCTCACATTGGAGGGAACCCATGTGAGGTGGCAAGAAGCAGAGAAACTGAAGGAGGAAGCCTTGAGTAGGGCCGAATTAACTGAAAAAGAGAAGAACTTGTTGTAGGCCAAGCGTGAGCGGCTGAAAAAGGAAACTAAGGCCTTCGAGGTCAAGGAAAGGGAGTTCCTTGACAAAATTAAGGCAAGCAAGGCCGCTTGAGCAAAGGCTGAGGAAAAGTCAGCCGAGGGTGAGAAGAGTCTGGCATAGTAGTAAGGTGCCAATAACAAGTTGAATTCCAAGCTTACCACGACTAAGAAAGCTGCCTCGGATTGGGAGGCCAAATATGAGAGGGCTTCATGCGACCTTTCTAGTGAGGTAAAAGACCACAAAGAGGCCAAGTCTGAGGTTGCCCGATTTATGATCGACTTCAAATAGTTGAGGTTGACCATCAAGAGCCAGGCCTGGGACACCTTAGTCTACCTCGTTTAGCAGTTGTGGGAGGCTCATCCCTCACTTGACCTCTTCTTCCTTCTTGTGGCCTATTGAAAGGAAATTGATAGGATGAAGACTTAGGCATGGAACATGGAGTATGTTTATTTGGATAGCTCTGAGTCTGACAATGAGGATGAGGGAGAGGTCGAGGAAGAGGATGAAGAAACCGAGGTCAAGCAAGAGGTTGAAGATTTGCCTCATCTGGCTTCGCTCCTACCTACCATTGTCGACCTTCCCCCAGTTGAGCCTCCAAATGATGTCCCAACTCTTGCCTCCGAAGAAGCTGCCAAGACTCTTGCTATCAACAATACTCTTGTTCCTGTTGGCAATGGTGCCCCTACTCCTGCTGTCTAGATTTTTTTTCTATTTTTTTTTTTTTTTTTTTTGTTTTAGTTTAGATTGTAACTACTATAATCAATGAAAAATTTATTTTGCCTATTTTTGTCAAGCAAGTTTTTAATTTCTACAGAGTCATTTAAATTGTTCAGATCAAACTTAACATAAAAATTCGAATTTGCTCCAAGTTATGCGTAGCCTGCCTTTTTGGGAACAAAAATAGTTTTAAGTTATGCATAGCTCGCTTCTCTTTAGGAACTTTTCGAACAAAAAGAAAATCTTTCGCACTATAACGTCGAGTTTGTACCAGTTGTTCGTCTTGAGTTTTGGTAGCCGATTTATGACTGATTTTCATTCGACGTGTTTTACTTGAGTTTTTCCTGAGTTTTAACTTCGTCGATTCGAGGGATTTCTCCCTTAATGAGTTGAATTTTGGCGTGGCTTATAAAGCTAAGCTGCCTTTTTTCGAACTCTTGACTCTGAGTTTTTGGATGTGATCGCTTAGTTGTGATTATGAAGAACAGATAAAAAATAACAAACAAAACAGAGTTCATGAATAATACCTCATTATTAATGAATGAGATTTGGCTGTAAAAGACCTTACATCAAGTAGGAAAAAGAGAAAACATAATTGAAACCTGAGCTGCTTATTGGTAATACCTTCGTAGATGCTTGGTGTTCCATGCTCGCAGTACATCATCATCATTAATGTGTTCTAGGTGGAAGGTTCCCCTGGTGCGAACTTTTCAGAGATCCTAAAAGGACCTTCCCATTTGGGCCTGAGTGCCCTCAAGTTCGGGTTTTGTGTACCAAAGACAACCTTTCTAAGAACTAGGTCACCCACCCCAAAGTCTCTATTTTTGACCTTGGAGTTGAAGTATCGTTTGGCTCGATGTTCTTCGATTAGATCCAGCCTTAGGTGGAGAAGATCTTCATTTTTTTCATTGAAGACCTCTCTCCAAAATGAACTAATCCCCACTTTAACTCGGGCCATTGCTTTGCATTCGTATGAAAGTGAGAATGGGGTTTCTCCTGTTGAGCTTCTAGTGGTTGTTCTGTAAAACCATAAGGCCTCGGGCAGTTCCTTAACCCATTTTCCTTTAAGGGCATCAAGCTTCGTTTTGATGGTGTGCTTGATCACTTTATTTACAACTTCTACTTGATCGTTGGCTTGAGGCCGATAAAAAGCGGAGAGGCTTTTCTTGATCTCGAGCCTTTTGCAGAATGATTGGAAATCTTCAAAATCTAACTGTTTCCCATCATCACTTATTATGGTATGGGGGATTCCGAATCTACAAATGATGTTCTTGTAGACAAAATCCTTCAGCTTGTTTGAGGTGATGGTAGGCAAAGGCTCAGCTTCTGTCCACTTGATAAAATAATCCACTGCGATCACTGTGAACTTAACACACCTTTTTCTTGGAGGCAAAATGCCTATCAAATCGATCCCCTAGATCTTGAATGGCCAAGGACTTGTCAGAATGGTTAATTCTTGGGGTGGAGCTCACGGAACATCTACAAATCGCTGACAGTTGTCACACCTGCGTATGAAGTTCGTTACATTGTCAAAAACTGTCGGTCAGTAATAACCTTGGCAGAGTACTTTGTATGCCAGAGATCTGCCCTTTGCATAGTTCCCACAAATGCCTTTGTGGATCTTTTTCAAGACATATTCTGCGTCTTTGTGATCAACACAATGCAAGAGTGGCGAGTTATATCCACGCTTATACAATTTGTCGTTGATGAGCGTGTATCGAGTTGATTTTTCTCGAAGGTTCTTGGCTTTATTTCTTCCTTCGGGCACTATCCCATCTCTTAGGTACTCGGTTATTGCATCCATCTAGTTGTACCTCTGTTTTGTTACTAAGACTGACTCCTGTGAAGCGAGGATGTTGGGACTTGGAGAAAACTTAACAGGAATGGAATCAGTCATTTCTTGGCTCATTGCTAAAGCTAGGCGAGCTAAAGTGTCGGCCACTAAATTCTTCTCTATTGGGATCTGAAAAACAGTGAAAGTTTTGAAATGTTCGAGTTCAAGTTTTAATTGCTGGAGATAGGATGCCATCCTGTCCTCCTTTGCCTGATATTCTCTGGAAATCTGGTGGACCACAAGCTAAGAGTCACTATAGATCTTTATTGACTCTGCCTCCATTTCTTTGGCAAGGCGGATCCCCACGAGCATTGCTTCATACTCTGTCTCATTGTTTGAGGTGACAAACTCGAATCTAACTATAGCTTGGATTAGGTTCCCTTCAGGACTTTCGAACAAGAGCCTAGCTCCCACCCTTTTTTCATTCAAGGACCCATCTATGTACAAGGTCCACTGTTATAAATTGTTAAGCTTCAGTTTCACTAGCTTGTTTGCTTCCGAGGTGCTTGGCTTTGGTGGGCTTATTTTGCCCTTAGGCTGATAGGAGAACCTCGAAATGAAGTCTGCCAAAGCTTGCCCCTTAATTGCTATCGTTAGGACACATTTGATGTCGTGCTAGCTCATCTCCATAGTCCATTAAATTAATCTACCTAATGCCTCGGGCTTCTACATTATCTTTCTCAGTGGAAAGCTTTTCAGGACATGAATGAAGTGCGCTTGGAAATAGGGCCGCAATTTTCGAGTGGTGATGACTAGTGCATAGGCAAGCTTCTCCATCTCGGGATATCCTGTCTTAGCATCGAGCAATCGTGTAATGCCCCACTTGAGGTACGTAGTTAAGATTTGATGAATGGCTTGAATGTTTGTTGATTTATCCTCATTTGAGTCTGTATGTTGTTAATATTGCTTGGTTTATCCTTAGTTGAAAGGATGTTTTGGTTTGGTTGAGTGAATGCCCTGAAAATTTGTAAGACTTGGCGAAATCTGGATGTTACAGTCTTCGCCGGGGCGAAGAAGAAAACTTTGCCGCGGCGATGAAGTGCTACATCCCGTGTAGCTGCTGTGAGTTTTCGTCGGGGCGAAGAAATAGCTTCGCCGCGGCGAAGACTCGGTTGAATTGTTTTCCTTGAGTTTTAGGGAATTCTTCCTTTTGGGACTCAATGACCATTCTACCCCTAATTAGCAGGAAAAGTAGGGAGTGAAATGCAAGGAAATTGCATGGAGAATAGGTTGAATGGGGTTGTTTTTGCAAAGAATGAAAGGTCATCGGTGGAATTTCAAAGAAGGAGCAAGGGTATATTGGGAAAGAGTGGAGAAAATATGAGATATTAAGGGTTTAGCTTTAGAAACCCTTTCATTTGCTTCTTCACCACCGCCTCTTTCATCCTTATTTCTCTCAAATTTTCATTCAAGTTTCCAAGGATCTTTGAAGAGCTTTTGACTAGAAATTGTTACAAGTTGATCCTAAGCATTAAAAGGTGAGAATCCTTACTCTAGATGTAAGTTTTATGTGAAGAGTAGGATCCTTATTGAGTTTGCATTGAAGGTTTAAGAGGAAGAATCAAGCCTTCAAGAGTAGAAAGCTTAAGGGGTTCTCCTTGAGCTTAAGGTAAGTAAATCCACCTAAGTTGTGATTTACTTGATTGAATGATGTGTAGAGATTATATATGTGCTTAATGCTTGAATTTCTATGTTTAAAGATGTGAGTGAATTCAATGTTGTTATATGAAAGAATTTCCACCATGAGAATGGTGGATTGTGTTGTTAAAGTTTGGTAGAAGTGTGGAGAATTAGAAGAATTTGAGAGGAATATTTGAAGTATGTTTTCCTTGCAGGATGTATGATGGTTTAAAGGAGTTGAACTCCTATTTTGGATGATTAAGAGAGAATATCATTAACAATAGAATAGAGTTTATGTATGCACAACATATGTTGATGAAATGTCAAAAGAAGCATGAGTAGAAGTAGAGAACCTTACTTTATGCAACATAGCATATTGCATGGCATGAATGCATTAAGAAAGATTTTAGGCATGAGCCATCCATATGCATATGTTTAATTGAGCAACACATGAGAAAGAAATATGAGAAAAGGAGAAAGAAATACTCCATGAATAGAGATAAGAAAAGAACTAATTCCCTTAGAATAAAGAGAAGAAAGAAAACTAGCACTAGAGAAAAAATGATTATAAGTGCTACAGAAAAGAAAAGAAAATAGGTCGTGCGATGGGGAACCCATGAGTGTAGAGTTACCACATGTAAACCGCCATGAGAGAGAGTGGTCTCCGCCATGAGAGGCGGGATGAGAAGAGAAACAGAATATGTATAGCCGTAAGAATACATGCGAATGAGGGCTATACACGAGAGAGAGTAACTCACATGACCAAGGGTTCCAAATCCATGCATCGACCAAGACCGGCAAAGAATAAGAAAGAAAAGTAGAAAGAAAGTGCATTGTTATCTTTAATATCTCATCATGTATGGTTTTGATATCTCCATGGGTGATGAGAATAGAAAGAAAGAAAAGAATGGTAAGGTTAGAAGTAGAGAAAGAACAAGAGAGACTGAACTAGAGGAGAGTAACAAGAGTACGAACAGATTTATACGGGGAGTTAGAGTAGAAGATTTACTTACTGCATCTTTGTGCTCACCCCATTGTTTTCTCTATTTTTCAAGACATAGGTGAGATCGTGGTCGGATGGACGTCGGCAAGTGGGGAGACTTGACTGCACTGTCCACTGTTTTTTTTTTTTTTTTGAGTTTTTGTACAATGATGGTGTACTATGTAAAGAATGTATTTATAAGTAAAGACAATTTTTGGACCCAACCTTTTTGATAAATATACTTGTCTTTTATTGAACTATTTTATGAATATGATAGTAGAAGAAGTTGTTACAAATCGTTGCTCACATAGTATACAGGCCATTGCACTCCCTTTCTTCACGCACCAAAGTCGCACTAATCGCGGACTTAGATACCGATAAATAAAGTAGTGGGGCTATAAGTAATTGATCTACCATATGCAGCGAAAAACAAAATTCAATCAGTAAATCAATTACCTTTCTTTGCCAAGATCCGTAGTAGATTATACCGTTTAATGTTATAACAAAATATGTATAAGTAAATCCATTCAAGGATTAGAATACTTAGTACGTTTGGAGGCTCCTTCAAATATTTGACTTGGATAGGAATACTATTCACTATACTATTCACGATTATGTTTCACCATCTACTGTTCACGTGATTTTTCGCCAATCGATCCAAAGTATGATCGCACTCACCGAAGTCCACACGAAGATAATCCACATAACTCTTGATTATTTTGCTAGAACAATCAAGGGCTTCAAGAATCAAGAAAAAAGAACAAGAAAAGTTTTCTTCTTGAGAGAGAGAGAGAGATAGGGTGGCTAGGGTTTAATTGAATGAATAATTTCTTATTTTGTTTTATTTTAAGTTGCACTTATATAATGCAACAATTAAAACCTTTCCACTTAGGAATAGTCATGGGCTCCAACCCTAGTTCACCTTTGCAATCAAACGCACCCTTTATGGCATTTAATTAATTAATTATTTGTACAACTACTGAAAACTAGGATAATGCATGCATAATAACAATATAAATTGGGCCCACACAAAATTTCTTTCATTAGAAATCATATGTCTTTATACACAAAGATTACTGTTTACAAAAATGCATTTTAAAAGACAAAACAGGGGAAAACAGTGTAGCATTCCTCTTCGCTTGCCGACGCCCCTCCGACTGCGTCATCACCTAGAACCTGCATCCACAAAGGAAAATAACGGGGTGAGCACAAAATAATGCTCAGTAAGTAAAACTCTCTATCTGTCTGTCCCCGTAAGAATAACTCTTAATTCTTTCCTTATACTGATTCTATCTCTGTTTCTACTAAACATCATGGCCTCATCTTACCGGAGGTACGGCCGGATGGCGTTCACAGCACCACTCGCTCTCTATGGCTATCGGGTGGAATTCACAAAGTACCAACCCGTTCTTAGTGACTACCGAGTGAGGATCACAAGCCCCCCTCGATTCTTCCTAACTATCGGGTGGAGATCACCTAGCACCTACCGTTCCTCATGAATTTTGGGTAACGTTCACCAAGCATTTACCCGTCTCTAGTACCTATCGGGTGATGATCACAAAGCATCAACCCGCTTCTACTAACCGTTGGATGATGATCACAAAGCATCAACCCACTTATCTAATAACTAATCGGATAGTGATCACAAAGCATCTACCCCATTTCTATTACTCATTGGGTGACGGTCACAAAGATCGACCCATCTCTAAGGGCTATTCGGGTGATGATCACAAGTATCAATCCGATTCTCATAACGGTCGGGTGATGATCACAAAGCATCATCCCAACTTTACTACTCTCTAATTCATTCTATTGTAGCATTTTCAATGCTCTCTACCCTTAGAGTAATTGTACACACTAAGCTCTCTACTCATAGAGCAATTGCATACACAATTTTCCTACACTTTCTTAGGTCACTTTTCTATGTACAACTAGTGCTATGGATGTGTCAACTTCACCAATGCACTTATGAGATGCCAACATGCAATGTTGCAAGAATTAAGGTTCATTACTCACACTCAAACCTCTATTAGGCATTTCATCAAACAACTCATGTGCACTATAAAACTCTATTATAGCCATGATTCTAAAACTTTTCTTAACCATCCAAAATGGGGAAAAACCCCTTCACAAAGCCATGAAAAACCTGTCAACAAGACACTTCCAAAGGGTTCCATACATCCCTTCAATTCCATCTCAACTACCTTGCCAACCCAACAACCCATTTCTCATATTTGCAAGGTGTAAACATTCACAAAGCATAGAAATCTCTATTTAAACTCCAACATGGCATATCACATGTGTATCACATACATTCTCATTTCCATCAAAACCCTAATCAAGAAAATTCTCAAATCTCAACTTGGGTTGGGTTTTACTTACCTTGTTATGGAGAGACTTCACAAATTCTTCCTTTCACTTGTTTAGCTTGACTTTCCCTCTAATCTTAACCAAAAGATGAAAACCCTCAAACTTCAATATGGGTTAAAACTCCCAAATCACACAACTTAAGTAGAGATTCTTACCTTAGGAAGCCTTAGGGCTTTTCTACCTCAAATCAAAAACCCTTGGAATCCTTGAACAAAGAGAGAGATGTTGAGAGGAAAAGAATGAAGAAGAGTTGCGTTGAGAAGAAGAAAGTGAGGGTTTGTAATTCTAATTCCTTTTAATAAAATAAAACACAATCATTCCCATTTTGCCCTTACTCTTCTTTGGAAATTCCATCTATATCCTTTGATTCATACAAACTCACCCCCATAACAACACATTCTCCATGAAAATCCTTACAATTAACTCCCCACTTTTCCTGCTAATTGGGGTAGAAAGGTCAAATTGCCCTTAGGGAAGAAAATATCTAAAACTCAATCAATTTTATTCGGGATGTCGCCGCGGCGAAGAAAACTTCTGTCGCCGCGGCGAAACTGTCCAGAGAGTTTCTCCCTTGGTTTCAACACATCTTCGCGCGGCGAAGATTCTTCTTCGCCCGGCGGAAGCTCGGCATACAACACTTCTTCTATTTTCAGCCACTAGGGCAAACATTCAACACAACTTTCAATCAAAATATTACCAAAACCAAACAATCCAAATAAGAGCGGAAGAGGAAACAATAACAACGTACCTTATGTGGGGCGTACATTATCATATAATTAAAATCAATTAATATAATAATATATAACATTTAATTAATAATAATAATTCATTTATATATACAGAGATATATTTAATATAATCTCACTAATTTAATTTTAATATTAAAATTAATACAGGCAACAACCTCAGCAAATTTAATTGCACCGTGAAATGATCAAAATGCCCTTTTATCCTAAAGACGAAGATACCCTTCCACAAATGATTCTTAAATTACCTTCTAAGTGTGTGATCCGTAGGCTCCTCATTATATCGGCAGTGTGTAGTATCGCGATTAACACCAATTAATCGTCTCACTACACACAGACCAAGATTGGCCCCTAGCAAGGCATCATGGCCACCCGATAGATTCAGATTCAGCGAAACCACAACCTGCCAACAGTTTGGTTACCATGCAATCAAATCCTTTAATCAACTGTTATCTCATCGAGATTAAGGTACAAAAAGAATGTCAACCTCAGATATCCTCAACATGTTTGTATTCAGTTACTGGACCAATGACATGAATATTAAATTGGATTAAGCATCAACTCAATCCCACTGTGGCCATAGATTTAGTATCATTGCCATTTACTGAATTACCCAGTGAGATAACTTCTCCCGTACCCAGGAGTGATGAATCCTTTGTTGATCCACCATAGTCTCGATACACTTCTCAATGTAGCCAATCATTACCGTATTGATAGCTCTAAATAGAACTATGTTAGGCTAGGGTCAAACTACACCAATTGGTGCACAAGGCGCTCCGGTGATCTTAAGTCTAAGGATCACATGCACTACCATTCGTTAGAGGATTTATTCCATAGACATTGGGGTTACCATCTATAGACATTGGGGTTACCATCCATATGGAATCCTCTGATGGGTTTGTCCAGTGAACTTGCCTCTAGCAAGCACCCATACGTTGCACTAGGTTGTCGGCAAACAACCTTGACAAGTGAGATCAGTCACTGCCTTTCGACAAGGTCGTTCAACACTATGATAGCCTTATCGTATTATCTGTGTCCGTTGTCAGAATAATATTGGGGCTACGAATGTTTCTTGAATGACCACCATATGTGATCATAGGGCTCTCACTATCAAGATTTGAAACACTTGATACCCTTGTCATAGTTCTACCATCCTAAGGACATATATCATCACATACATAATATAGAAGAATAGGCCTTTTATGGATAAATAAACATTTATCACAGAGTCAATTTTACAATAATTGATTGGCTCTAGGACACCTACTCTAACAATCTGCCACTTGCACTATAGCCAATCATTTATGTATTTACTACTGAATGACCTTAAGTGTTTTTCATGCTTCTGCTGCGACAGAGGCTTCGTTAGTGGATCGGCGAGATTTTCATCAATTTCTCTCAACCATTTCTCTGATGAGATAAAAATGTCTGAGTATGTGTTTGGACTTCTGGTGAGACCATGGTTCCTTTGCTTGAGCAATTGCTCCATTGTTGTCACAATAGACATCTATCAGATCAACAATCGTGGAAACCACACCAACTTCGGTGACAAACTTCTTAATCCAGACTGCCTCCTTGGTCGCATCTAATAATGCAATATACTCAGTCTCCATTGTAAAGTCCGCTACAGTGCTTTGCTTGGAGCTCTTCCAGCTCACTGTACCCTCATTGAGACAAAATACAAACCCTGATTGCGATCAGTAATCATCTTTATCCATTTGGAAACTAGCATCACTGTATCCTCTTATAGTGAACTCATCTTCCCCTCTATAAACCAAGAACATGTCCTTAGTCCTCTTTAGGTACTTAAGGTATTCTTGATAGCTATCTAGTGATGCTCACTTGGATCCGATTGATATCTACTACAAGTGCTTAACCCATATGAGACGTCAATCCGAGTACATAACATGGCATACATGATGGATCAAATTGCTTACGCATATGGGATCCTCTTCATTCTATCTCTATCATCGTGTGTTTTAGTACACATATCCTTAGAGAGATAGACACCATGTGACATTGGAAGAAATCCCTTCTTGGATTCTTCCATACTGAATCCCTTTAGTACCTTGTCAATGTATGTACTCTGACTTAGGCCAAGCAACCTATGTGATCTATCTTGGTAGATCTTTATTCTGAGGATGTAGGCTGTTTCTCTTAAGTCTTTCATGGAGAAGCACTTGGATAACCAAGTCTTTACTGACTGCAAGTTCAGTATATCATTCCTGATCAGAAGTATGTCGTTGACATACAACACTAGGAATGCCACTACGCTCCCACTCACTTTCTTGTAAACACAGGGCTCATCTTCGTTCTTGATAAAACCGAATTCTTTTACGGCTTCATCAAAACGAATGTTCCAGCTCCTCGAAGCTTGCTTGAGTCCATAAATGGATCTCTGCAATTTGCATACCTTCTTAGCTTGCCCATTGAGAACGAAACCATCGGGTTGTGTCATATATACATCATCTTCAAGGTTTTTGTTCAGGAAAGCCATTTTGACATCCATTTGCCAAATCTCATAATCATGATATGCAGTAATCACAAGCATAATCCGGATGGATTTAATTATGGCAACCAGCAAAACGGTTTCCTCATAGTCAATACCATGAATTTGTTTGAAACCTTTGGCAACCAGTCATGCTTTATAAGTGTGCACCTTGCCATCCATGTCAGTCTTCTTCTTGAAGACCCATTTACACTCTATGGGTTTGACCCCTTCAGGTGGTTCCACCAGAGACCATACTTGGTTCTGGTACATAGAGTCCATCTCAGATTTCATGGCTTCAAGTTATTTAACGGAATCTGGATCCAATACAGCGTCTTCGTAGGTTCTTAGTTTCAACGTTAAGAATATCCTTATTGTTCAAATCAAGAACATATAATCCGTTATATAACCTTGCAATTCCAAATATAATACCATTTAAACTAAAGGACAATAATCCATTAGAAATCTCAAAACGATATCCTATATTATCCAAAGCAGATATTAAAATAATGTTTCTAGAAATCACAGGTACAAAATAACTATCTTTTAGTTCTAATAATAAGCCCAAAGGCAAAGACAAACAATAAGTCCCTACAACTAATGCAACCACATGTGCTCCATTTCCAACTCGTAGGTCTATTTATGTCTGGGCGAGCAATCTACTCTACCTTAGTCCCTGTACATCAGTACAAATGTGAGTACCACATCCTGTGTCAATGACCCAAGATGTTGAAGGAGAGAAGTTAATCTCAATCATAAACATACTTGAAGTCAAAGCATCTGACTTCTTCTTGTTTGGGAGGAAAGCCTTGCAGTGCTTCCTCCAATGGCCAAGCTTGCCACAATAGAAGCAGATTACCTTCCCACCTTCCAACGCCACCCGCAGGCTTGAGAGCATCTTGTTCTTTAGGCTTGGGCTTAGGATTGGCCTTGCCCTTACCCTTTCCTTTATTGGCAGCTACCAGTAAAACAGGCTTGGACTTCTTCAAGTCTTGCTCTACAGTCCTTAGCATGTTTAAAAGCTACGACAGGGTTTTCACCATAATGTTCATATTGAAGGTCATTATGAACAGTGCATAAGAGTCAGGCAAGGATTGCAGAATTAAATCCACTTGTAATTTTGCATCCAACTCAAACCCCAAAGTTTCAAGCCTCTCCATGTGCTCGATCATTTTGAGCACATGGGGGCCCACTTGGGCTTCCTCGGTCAGGCGACTTCCAAACTGTGCTTTTGACACCTTGTACCTCTCATGTCAAGCATTCCATTCGTAAAGCTCCTTGAGGTGTAGAATAATGGTAGCAACGTCCATATTCTTATGCTGCTTTTGCGGCACTGGTGTCATCGATGCTAACGTCAAGCACTGAGCGCCATTAGCATCATCAAAGAACTTTTGATGAGTATCCTTTACTTCCTAAGTGGCATCAGGATCAGGCTCAGCCATGTATGACTTATCAAGGATATACAATTTCTTTTCGGACTTAAGTATAATCCAAAGATTAAGATACCAGTCCAAGAAATTGGATCCATCCAGCCTGTTTTCTTTCTCGATTATCGGTCGCAAGTTCATAATGCTCATTTTTAAGTGAATATACAATTCAGAAAAGTAAAGTCAATATAATGTTTATTATTTCTTAATATGATTTTTTATTAAAAAACACTCCCACTATTTTCCTCAAGCCAATAGCCCTCACTATTAACTTAGGAAAACCCGTTGGCTTTCCTAGTGGACTGAGATCCTATCTGGCCCATTTCAAACCTTTGTTGTGGCTAACAAGCCAAAATGGGTTGATTAGGTAGGCCAACAAACTTAATCCACACCAGTTGATAGCTTCCACTACCAACCTCAAATGTGAAGTAAGCCAATAAGCCAATCACACAATCCCATGGCCTAGCCATCGTCCTCAAGTGTGATTCCCAAAATTAGTAGAGTGGACACTACATGTCTGTAATACCCAAGATGTCAAAGGTATGTTCCTAACTCAAAATAGTCCTCTAGATGTTAATTTTATGTTAAAACGCATAATATCTAACTAAGGGCAAAATAGTCGATTCATTTGGAACAATTATCCATAGAAAGGCATTAGGGGTGAAATGGTCATTTTGCCTATGGATAAGCATTGAAAAAGTGAAGGATGAGTAGGCTTCATTGCATTTAATGGCATTAATTAGGTAATAAATATGTCTAGTGTGAAATGATCAAAATGCCCTTATGTGAAGAATTAAGGACTTATGAGTTATACAACTAAAATAATTGGGCCAATTGCATAATTTTGGAAAATAAATGAAATATTTTCCTATAAATGAGATGAAATTCGTTCAAGCCAAGGGAGAGAGCCTTTCTTCAACATTTCTTCCATTTTCTCTCAAATCTTCCATGAAACAAGCTTTCTTTCTCTAAGTTTTAAAGGAGTTTTGCTTAATTTTTCAAGGAGAACAAGATAGGAGCCTTGGATCTTCAATTTGAAGGGTTTAAGGTAAGGATTAAAAACTTTAGTTTTTGATGTGATTTGAAGATTTGAGGTAGATGTTTGAGGTATAATGTCATATATGTAGGATTAAGGTGTAAAAGAGTCAAAGGCAAAGGATTTGTTGGAGGAAGTCTTTAAAAAGGTAAGAAGAAAACCTCCCATGACTTTAGGTTTTATGCTAGGGTTTGTAGATTTTTATGAAACCTTAAATTAAGGCTTAAAGGCATGGAATTAGTTGACGGCAAGTGTAGTTGAACTCATTTATTCTACTTATTGCTTTGAATTCATTATACATGAAGTTATTGCTATTTATGTTTTATGAGTTGTTTGTTTTGATTGAGAAAATGAAGTGTGGATACTGATTGTGGCAAAACTTGTAGTATGGAGGCCACTTGTATTGATGGTTGCTATAGAAGTGTTGGGTGTTGTTTGCATTAGCTTACAATGTTATAGCAATAATGGATGATTATGAATCGATTATTAATGTATTATTGTATTTATGCCAGGTACTAGGTTTACCCATTAGTTAGATATCTTGAAAGATATACATGGTCATGATATCAATGCATGATTAATGTTATGAATGGCATGAGATGCAATGTTACATGTTTTAAGTGAGTATGTGAGCAAGAGGTAATGTAAATGGATTGTAATCCATAGATGAATTAAAACTATTAAGCTCACCAAAATATGGATTTACATGCCATAAGAGTTAGAGATTCATATAACATTGGAAACGCGTGAATATCCTCGTATACGGTTGAGGAAGATAAATATATGCTTAGATGCTAAATAATGCGTAAGCACGCCTCCCGATGATATGAGCTCTAGATGAATTTGAGGCTAGATGATATGAATTGCTTAAGATGCAAAGAAAAGTCTGATAGCTAGACATTAAATGGTTCATATGCGTTTAGTAGCATTACATGAGTTATGATGTTATTTACATTATGCGATGATTTATGCTCATGTTAGATGATTTTAGATGTTATGTCATGACATGTGATGTGCGTGTACTATGTTTACATACTTATTTGTATGTGTACACATTGATGTTATATAGCCATGGGATAAAATGATGAAAGACATATGAAATAGAAAGAAAAAATAAAATAAAATAAAATAAAAGGGGAAGTATCCCTAGATGTAAAAGATAAGTGATTTGTTAACAAATATGTTTAAATAAAGATCAAATAGCACATTTACAATGAAACGGATCATTCCTTACTGAGCGATTAGCGCTCACCCTTTTATTGTTGATTGCTTTGCAGGTAGACTAAAAGCGAGGGATGCTAGAGACAGCGGGGCTACACGTGAGGGGAGATGATTTATTGTCATCTTGATGTAAATAATGTAAATGATAAATATTTGTGAAGCACCTTTTGGAATAGTCCACCCTATGAATATGTTTCGAATGTGTATTTTATGGATAAATTCTTAAAGTTTTGAAATTATATGTTTGGATCCTGCATGAAATTTTATATGTATGTATTGGATATTACTACTATTATCCTTACACAGATATTTTTTCTAAATACAACTCGTTTTTCAGACATGTATCCTCAAGATTCTCATTGAGGCATATTCAGAGGATACCTGACTGGAGGGGGTTTTACAATGTCACCACATACACTCAACATGTGTACTTCCCTACTATGCCTATGACGTGTTTATCAACCTTCGATGTGGCGAACAAGCAAAACTGTCATTTTAAGTCGACCCATCATCATTAAGGAAAACTCCAATGAATTTTAACCTCCCACTGGTAAAAGTGTACCCTTTGCTGTGGCGAACAATGTTCCACAATGGTTGATTAAAACCATGGTGATGGAAGGCATACGTGACTTAATATATCTTATTTAAGGGTTTTTATTTAATGTCTCACCAGATTATTATCTTTGTTAGAATGACATTGTTTGGCATGTTATTGAACATTCAACCTTAGCATGCATTCTAACCAAAATGAAACGTGCCAGTACATGGCCCACTAAAACTGATTTCCTTGAGCATAGAGGAATCAGTGGGTCAACCTAGGGTTTAAAAATAAATCTTGGATCTTCAAGTTATTTATCTTCACAGCTCCTTCATTTCTTCTTCACGATCATTACAATAATTTTATAATAAAAAAACCTATTCTAATTTATATCAATAAAATAGAAACCTCGCATTACATACGAGGGGAGTGAGATGAGGAGAAGAAATACATGGAGATTTAAGAAAGAGAGGCATGTCATGCAGGTCCTATTTGTTTATAAAAATTACAAAAAAACCCAATAAACAATAAACAATAAACAATAGGTCTAAGGCTTATGTACCGGGCACCATGCAATTATCAAACAAGAACATTGCATACATTCAAAAACAATTAATTTTTGAATTGGGTGGGTTGAATTATCAAGTTACCACCTTAAACGTGCAAAATAAATATTGGGTTTAAAGGTTAAAAAACTACAATTTAGCCCTTGTGCGAAAAACGGAATAGTAGGTTTCTTGCCGCGGTGAAGAAATTCTTCACCCCGCGAAGTTCATGTACACATGGTCATTGCAGCAAAATTTTATTTTGCCACGGCGACCGTGAACTTCCAGAAAACACAAATCGTTCCAAAGAGTTTTATGTCGCGGCGAAGTGTTATTTCGCCGCGGCTAACGTCGCAATACAGTGAATCAGGCACAATAACGTCTTTTGCAATTTTTCACATAATGACACAGATCCAAATCAAAGTGAATGCTAAACATTCGACCAAGACACCAACCAACCAATGCACATTCAATCAACACATTATTTAATCAATTGATTAATTAAGACATTCAACATACATAATTTTTCCAGATTTAAAAAAACACTTCAAATCATGCAATAACATGTTATCAAACATCAATTAAACAATATAACCTAATACCTGAGGCTCTGATACCATTGTTAGTAATTGATCTACCATACGTAGCAGAAAAACAAAAATTCAATCGGTAAATCAATTACCTTTCTTTGCCAAGATCCGAGAATAGATTATACCGTTTACATGTTTATAAACAAAATATGTATAAAGTAAATCCATTCAAGGATTAGAATACTTATGTACGTTTGGAGGCTCCTCTGAATATCTCTGACTTCGGATAGAAATACTGTTCATGGTTACTATTCACCGTCTACTGTTCATGTGATTTTTTGCCAATCGATCCAAAGTAGGATCGCACTCACGGAAGTCCACACAAAGATAATCTGTATAACCCTTGATTATTTTGCTAGAGCAATCAAGGGCTTCAAGAATCAAGAAAGAGGAACAAGAAAAGTTTTCTTCTTGAGGGAGAGAGAGAGATAGGGTGGCTAGGGTTATAATTGAATGAATAATTCCCTTATTTTGTTTTAATTTTAAGTTGCACTTATATAATGCAACAATTAAAACCCTATTCCACTTAGGAATAGTCATGGGCTCCAACCCTAGTTCACCCTTGCAACCAAACACACCATTTATGGTATTTTAATTAATTAATTATTATTATAATTAAAATCAATTAATATATAATAATATATTAACATTTAATTAATAATAATAATTCATTTAAATATGTACAGAGATATATTTAAATATAATCTCACTAATTTAATTTTGATATTAAAATTAAATATAGGCAACAACCTCAGCAAATTTAATTGTACTGTGAAATGACCAAAATACCCTTTCATCTTAAAAGACGAAAATACCCTTCTCACAAATTTATTCTTAAATTATCTTCTAAGTGTGTGACCTGTAGGCTCCTCATCATATCGGTAGTATGTAGTATCACAATTAACACCAATTAATCGTCTCACTACACACAGACCAAGATTGACTCCTAGCAAAGCATCATGGCCACCCGATAGATTCGGCTTTAGCGAAACCATAACCTGTCAACGGTTTGGTTATATTGCAATCAAATCCTTTCATCAACTGTTATCTCATCGAGACTGAGGTACATAAATAGTGTCAACCTCAGATATCCTCGACATGTTTGTATTTAGTTACTAGCCCAATGACAAGAATATTAAATTGGATTGAGCATTAACTCAATCCCACTGTGGCCACAGATTTAGTGTCGTTGCCATTTACTGAATTACCCAGTGAGATAACTTCTCCCGTACTCAAGAGTGATGAATCCTTTGTCGATCTACCATAGTCTCGATACACTTCTCAATGTAGTCAATCACTACTGTATTGATAGCTCTGAATAGAACTATGTTGGGCTAATGTCAAGCTACACCAATTGGTGCATAAGGCGCTCCGGTGATCTTAAGTCTAAGGATCACATGCACCACCATCCGTTAGAGGATTTATTATAGACACTAGAGTTACCATCCATATAGAATCCTCTGGTGGGTCTGTCCAGTGAACTTGCCTCTAGCAAGCACCCATGCTTTGCACTAGGTTGTTGGCAAACAACCTTGACAAGTGAGATTAGTCACTACCTTTCGACAGGGTTGTTCAACACTATGATAGCCTTACCGTATTATCTGTGTCCTTGGTCAGAATAATACTAGGGCTAAGAACATTTCTAGAATGGCCACCATATGTGATCGTAGGGTTCTCACTATCAAGATTTGAAACACTTGATACCCTTGTCATGGTTCTACCATCCTAAGGACATTTATCATTACATACACGATATAGAAGAATATGCCTTTTATTGATAAATAAACATTTATTGCAGAGTCAATTTTACAATAATTGAATGGCTCTAGGGCACCTACTCTAATAGGGGCTCACCCTGGATGGGCTTTGACAGCCAAGGGGGCTACCCCAAGTGTTTCTTTCAACTCTTGGAATGCTTTCTCGCATTCCTCTATCCACTTGAAATCCTTGTTCGCCTTTAGCGTTTCGAAGAAAGGTAGGTACCCGTTTGTAGCTTGGGAGACAAACCTACTTAGTGCGACCACTTGCCCTGTCAAACTCTGAACCTGCTTTATGTTAGCTGGGTTCTTCATGTTAAGGAGAGCTTGAATCTTGTCTGGGTCGGTTTCGACACCTCACTGATTTACAAGGAAACCTAGAAACATCCTTGAGCTTACTCCAAAAGCTCACTTCAGAGGATTAAGTCTCATTCGGTATTTTCTAAGGATGCTGAACATTTCTCCAAGGTGTTCCATATGGCTTTCGACGACCTTTGATTTGATGAGCATGTTGTCAATGCACACCTCCATTGTTTTGCTAATTTGCTTGGCAAACATATTGTTCACCAAACGTTGATAAGTCGCTTCAGCATTCTTCAGGCCAAATGGCATTACCCTGTAACAATAAATACCTCGGTCAGTAATAAAGGAGGTGTGTTCTTCATCAGGCTGATACATCAGGATTTAGTTGTATCCCAAGTATGCATCTATGAAGCTTAGTAGTGCATTCTTGGTTGTTACATCTAGTAATTAATTGATCCAGGGTAGCATAAAGTTGTCTTTGGGACAGGCCTTCTTCAGATTAGTGAAGTCGACACAAGTCTGTCACTTGCCATTCGACTTCTTCACCAAGATCGGGTTGGCAAGCCAGTTTGGGTACTTTACTTCACTGATGAAGTTGATGTTTAAGAGCTTATCAACTTCATCTTTGAGTACTCAGGACCACTCAACATCCATAGATCTTCTTTTCTGTTGAATTGGCTGAGCCCTTGAGTTGACGTTTAACTTGTGGCACATTACCTCAGGGTTGATTCCAACCATGTCTGCATGTACCCAAGCGAACACGTTGAGGTTTTTCTTTAGGAACCCCCACAAGATTGTTTGTTAGCTCATCACTCAAACTGTTGCCAATTCTCAGCACATGAGTTGGGTCTTCCTTGCTGACAGATACCTCTCGCAGCTCTTCGGTTGGCCTTGCTGCAGGCTTCTCTTTGTGGATGCGAGGATCTATAATGTCTTCCAAAGGTTCGAGCTTTGGCTTAGACTCAATGATGACCATGGTTCTTGGGAGCAACCATTTTTGTACAACATGAATGGTTCGATTGTTACATTCCCTGGAATCTTGCCTCCTGATTGTTACAACCCCACCTAGAGTTAGGAATCTCATTACTTGGTAGTGCACCAAGGTGACTGCGCTTAGGTCATTCAAGATCGGTCTCTTGATAATGACATTATATGTGATCGGGCAATCGACCACTAAGAACTCCGCCATCACCGTCTTGATCTTAGGCTCTTCCCTAAGAGTCACGAGCAAGTTGATTGTTCCCTTGGGGACTAAGCTATCCTCAGTGAATTCGTAAAGCGGTGATGGACATGCCCTTAAGTCTTGTTCTGTGAACCTCATTTCTCGGAAAGCTCCCAAGAAAATGACGTTTGCTACACTGCCATTGTCGACCATTACCCTGAGTACTCGGGCATTGCTGATCCTTGCTGTGATTACAATCGCATCATGATTGTGGCAAAAAGATTCTTCACATTCTTCTTTGGTGAATCTTATAACCTCATTCTCTTGCTTGGGCCGCTTTGACGGCTTTTCTTCAGAACTCATTACTAGAGAGATCGAGTATATCTTGGCCTCTTGTGCATATTGATCACAAGATCACCTTGAGCTCTTTGCAATGTCGGGGCCCCCATAGATAATGCCCACTAGAACATCATTGTTGGCTGGGGCTTGTTGGATCTGATTATTCTGCTTGCCTGCATTTTTGCGAGCTAGCGCGTCCTTGATGAATTCTTTCAAGTGGCTTCTTTGTATTAGATCTTCGATGACATCTTTGAGTGCTCGACACTTATTGGTGTTGTGCCCGATGTCTTGATGGTACTAATAGTATTTCTGATGATCTCTTTTGCCCGGTGCCCCTCTCATTCTTTCTGGCATGGGTAGCCTCTTAGCCTTATAGGAGACTTCATATATGTGAGCTATATCTTGAGTGAGATGAGTGTACTCCGCATATCGTAGTAAAGGTTGCCTTTCCCCGCGGTTTTCTGCCTCTTTTGGGACCTGTTCTAGTTGTTATCATTGCGATTTGACCTTTCTGTTTATTTATTAGGTGATCTTGTTGCCTGTCTGAGCTCTTCTTGGTGAGCTTTTAGCTAGGGCCACTAGCAAGCTTTCCACTCGCTAATGTTTAGTGGCCATTTGATTAAACTTGGCTAGGCTCACATGGTCTTTGCTTTGGAACTCTTTCCACAACTCTGTCTACGACCTGATTCCCGCTATCAGCAAAGTCCTGATCGACTCTTTAGGTGCATTCTCTACCTTTACTTGCTCATTCTGAAACCCCATTAAATACGAGGTCAGTTGCCCATCTTTTTCTTAACAAATATTGCTCAGATAGCTCAATGGCATTGCGAACTGTCTCCTCACTTGGAATTGTTGTAGGTACAGCGAGGAGAACTATTGCCAAGACTAAATTGAGTTTGCTTTGAGCCTCTTATACCACCTCTTGGCATCCCCAACTAATGTGACTGTGAAACAACGTCACTTTTTCAAGTTACAACCTGATGTAGCTCCATCAAGTCGTTCAAAAGAGTCAAGGTGGTCTCTAGGATCTCCTTTCCTATCGAACTTATTCTTTGGTGCCCTGAATCCCGAGGGAAGTAGGGCCTGACAAACTTCCTTCGTGAACTGAAAACTCACTATTTCTTTCGTCGCATTGTTCTGGCAAGCTCATAGATCGTCGAGTAATTTTTGCACCCGATCTAAATCTTCATTATGAGGAGTACTCTGGCTGCGGGCTCTATTCAGTTTTACCTCAAGCAAGTGAGTTCGGAGAGCCGTTGCTTATGAGCCTCCTCCATCATGCGCATTGATGTGCGAGGTTGAGTCATGGTGGCTAGGTTGGTAGGTGTTATTATACTCATCAGTGCGCTACTCGCAATGTTGGTTAAAACCGGAACGTCGATCATTGCTAGATTGGCATGCGTGACTCATCTCACGAGCTTGCGACGTTTGAGCCCGCCTTTGGTGTAGGTTAAAACCAGGCTGACGCTAGGGATATCATCGAGTAGATCGAGTATCCCTCAGGTGACCATTGCCTTTATTCTCCCCCATGGGTTGTTTGCCCGTGGGACTCACGTTTATGAGCAGAATGTACCTTGTGGTGTTGGGGGTGTCGGTCGCTCCTTGGTGTCGACGATCCAGATTCGTTGTTGGTTAAGTTCTGATTTTTCGAGTTAGCATCTGTGAAGCATGGCTGGTTAAGGTCCTAGGGGGCCGGTTGCTGATTTCTTAACTCAACCATGTTATGTTACACCACTTGTGCAACCATTCTCAGGATTCAACATCCCTACCCTTTGTTGGTTCATGATCTATTGCACTGGTGGTTGACTTGAAGAAACAGTCTGATGCACCTCCTAATTGGTGGTTTCCATTTTGTCGTGGTTTATGATGTTGGTCTTTGATCTGGTACGGGCCATTGGAATTTTTAGGTGATCAGGTCACTGAAATGGATTGCCAAAAATGTTGAAATTTGACAGAGGCCCCTCCTTTTAGTGTCAAAATGTTGATACGAAAATTACACCAACTAGAGTGATTCAATTGACCTTGGTGGAATCGGAACGGGTGTGTACGTGATTAAAGATAACCAGCAATGAATGAATGAAAAGCTTAAATGTAAAGAACACAAATCGGTTTTTAAAGTGGTTTGGTAAGTTATAATCTTGAGCCTACGTCCATTGTATTTCTTTTTGCTTTGAGAGCTTACAAGAAAGTAATTCTATGCCTAGAACAATTTTCTAATCCCTTTTCCATTGTTGGAAGGGGTTTATATACAAGTTCTATACAAAGGAAAAAATAGAATTAAAGGAATTACAATCAAAATTGGAATGCAACTCCGATATTCTCGCGATTGAGTGTTGAGATTGCAACATGATTGCTATCAATCTGATCTCTTCCGAAGTATTCGGGATCTGAGTTTATCTGTGATTTGCTTGAACAACTGTCGAGATTAGTCGCGACTAGCTTATTCTAGGTTGAGCTACATCTCGACGAGTTTATGTTGGATTGGACAATCGTTTGAGCCGAACTAGTTTTGGGTCGAGTTATAACCTCGCAGAACTCTGACTTCTCCGAGCTTGATGGAAAAATCACACACAACACATACTACTCTTGTATCATTAAAATTTCAAAATTAGATTTATAACAAATTTTATTTCAAATTTCTAAAATGTGTTATATATATAAGTAATTATTTTAGAAAATAAATATCAAAAATTAAAATAAATTTCTTATTAGCTTTGTGACATATTAGCTTAAAATTATTTTGTACAAGTTTAACAATTATTTTGTAGTTTTCATAATACGTTGTATAATTATTGATCAAAGAATTTGTACAAGTCATGTGATCTAGGTTTCTTAGTTTTTTCTTTTCTTTTCTTTTCTAATTTTTGTTTTTAAAAATCGAAGATAAATTAAGTAATAATTTGATTATTTGGTATATAAACGTTTAACAGAGTGTATAGAGAAAAATCATTTTCAGAGAAATCGAATGGTTACAACGGCGTGACAAATTTAATGTCAATTATTGGGAGGATGATGTAATTATAATATAATTTATGTTATTTATCCACCATAAGATCAATTAATATGAAATACATCTAATACTGTTAAAAAGTAGCTAAAAACCCCATACCTTAAAGATAGGGATAATTCCTAAAGCTCCCAAAGGTTTGGCCTAGCTGAATAAACCCCCTCTATTATGGGTATTAAAACAAAAACCCCTGTTATTAGTCACTTTTTGTTAGTTTAATTTCAGGTAGAACTACATTAATGCTCTTCTCCCCCACCCAACAAGTTCTCACCTTATTCCAAAAACACTCCAAGTTCGAAAGTCAAACACACTCCACCATTGATCACCATAACTGCAACCTTTGTTGAGGGTACAATGTTGGCTTTTAAAGGCCACGATGTCAGCCTTTGCTAAGACTGCAACGATGACTTTTTAAGGCCACGACAGTGGCCTTTGTTGAGCCTCAACGACAGCATTTGAAGGTCACGGTCATGGCCTTTGTTGAGGCCTTAAGGATGACCTCTAAAGGCCACAGCTTCAGCATTTGCTGAGGCTACAATAATGACCTCTTAAAGGCCACAACCTTGGCCATTGATAAAGCCGCAACAACTGACCCTTAACGGTGAAGTTCTTTGAGGGAGGTAGCAGTGGGAGTAATTAGTAGGGTATTCGTGAAGAAGGGGTAGGAATGATAGGTTTTTTAGTTATTTGAGGTATCCAGACCCACTATAATGACCTCTTAAAGGCCATAACCTTGGCCATTGATAAACCCTTAATGGTGAAGTTCTTTGGGGGTGGTAGTAGTGGAAGTAATTAGTGGGGTGGTGGCGAAGAGGTAGGAATGATAGGTTTTTTAGGGTTTATAATTTCTTGTCTTCTTTTTTTCTTTTTTATGTATCTAAGGTATCTATGTCTACTTTGGAGTCTGCCTAATTCTTAGGACCATGTAACATCCTATAATCCTAATGGATCAAGATAATTGTATATATATGGCATGTACCTCTTTTGTTACTTGAATACAATACCTTTGTTTATTGCTAACCCTAATGTCTAATGGTTTTGCCTTCCGTCCACAAGTGAAGAGGTTAATTTCTTGTCTTTTTATTTTTGATTAGAAAATTTTTAACTATTTTTAGGTATTTTACTCATTTGTCTTTGATGTTAGAACTAACGAAGAGTAAGTGACAGTAAGGGCATTTGTGTTATTACCAATACCTGAGGGGGTTTATGGGTTTGACCAAATCTCAGGGGATCTAAAAAGTATCCCTTTGTTGTTAGGGTTCCTATGTAATTTAAAAGTTAATTATAAATTGATCTTAGCCCTTTCCATCATTTTCCCACTTCAAAATATATTTTTTTCATTCATACTTCCCTACCATTTTCACTCTTTTCATTTTTATTTTTTTTTAAATTCTTCAAATCCTCAAATCAATGAAGCGTACATAAATTTTCTAAAAACCTTTAACTCAATAAATAAGATTACTTTGAACCATATTTCAGACATCATTTTCTGAATATAACATTCATTTACCTATACTAATGGATCATTAGTTCGGTGGAGCAACTCCAATAACTTTTCTCCCTTTTTGTCAATTAATTTGAAATAAAATAATAAACACTAAAATGATTTTTATTTTTATTATTTTTTTATTTATTGTAATGCTTATAAACCTCTAGTTACAAGCTCACTTCTCTACTCTAAAATTCCATGGCATATTGTTGATCACCTTCCATTTCGATGAGGAGAATATATAACTATGGGCCGGAGAACAAACATTTATATTACTCAACCAGCTAATTTGCAAGATTTAATAGCTAAAAAGNACGGAGGTAAGAAGTTTAAATGGCCGGCGGTGACTGAAACGGCGGGAGCAAGCACGGCGTATAATAGCGGCTTCAGAGGTTCAAGAGAGGTTTAAGGGATGGAGGCGGTCTTCCGAGGAATTTAGCTCGCCAGACCTCCCAAGCTTGCATTTAAAACAAATAACTCTTAAAATATATTACAATTTTTTTTAAGTTACAAAAACTAACGTGGTATTGTTAGCATTCATTAATAGTGTAAAACGGGTTACTCAACAAATTTAAACATACTTAGGTAACATTATAATTAACAAAACTTTGTTTAAATTTTAAAAAATTAAAAAAGACCCCTTCCATTCAAAATCGCTTAATCGAGCAATACACCCAAAAAGACTGACGAAACACCTTCGATTTCTCTGCGATAAAAGTTCCCTATTTCTCGCAAATATTCAATCCTCAAGATTCATTATACAAAATTATAGCTAATATTCACAAAGAAGAAGAAAACCCAACCCCACTCCAAATCTTAGACTCTGGCGACAGCGGCTCTTCAAAGGCTATCGAAGAAGACGCTCTAGTGGATCATCCAATGAGTCAAATAGACCAAAGGCAGAGGAGACAACAACGGTACAAGAATAGAGAGAAGAATTAGAAAATGGTTTTGAAGAGGAAGATGCTGACGAGAATTCAGCTAACGAGGAGGACGCCAGTTAAGAAAGTGTACATTTTTTACAAAGGCTGTCAAAGAAGACGCTCTAGTGGATCATCTGATGAGTCAAGTGGACCAAAGGCAGAGGAGACAACGACGATACAAGAATAGAGAGAAGAATTGGAAAAGGGTTTTGAAGAGGAGGACGCTGACGAGAATTCAGCTAAAGAGGAGGACGCCAGTTAAGAAAGTGTACATTTTTTACTGGTGGTTTTGAATTTGATGAAAAAAATTGACAAGTTTGTGTGAATTTGGGGGATATGTAGTTGGTTTTATTGTTACGGTGGTTGTGACGTTTTGCCGAGCAGTTGGCTAGCATCGGTGGAGTGGCTTTGTTTAGGTTCCAGAGGATGGGGGAAGGCAAGGGAGGTCGTAGGGAGGCTGTTTGTGGGAGGTTGGAGGACTGGGGATGGCAGGAGGTGGCAGAATAGGGGGGCTCGAAAGTTGCCCTGCAACTGGCCACACACAGCTCCTCTCTATTCCACCACCTCCTACCATCCTCAACCATCTGCATGACTAGAACTTGCCACAACATCCTCGATCCTCTCGAAGCCAAAAACACCTACTCCCCAATGCCCTCGAAGCCCATATCCCCTAAATTGGCAACCTATTGGTTGTTTTCGTTTCTTTTTTTGCTGATATTTAGTTTATATCGATTGTGCAAATTTTCCAAAGCGTAAATTATAAAGACTATGGGTTGGAGGTTATAAGCGATAAGGTACCGTACTTCCCCGTAAGAGTGACAGTTAGGTCGAGTTGGCAAGTTTTTATGAGAATAATGGAGATTTTAAAGGAACAAAAAAAGGGTATAGACTGATTCAAAGTGAGTTGTTTCGGTCATTTGCAGACATCGGAGAAAATTGGAAAAAGACATTTTGGGGGCAAGGAGTGCATTATATGTTGCTGCACTTAGTTAAAAGCAGAAAAAAAATGAAATGTGGTTCGTGGTGGATGGGAAGCCACTACGTTTTGGGATGATGGAATATGCCCTAATGACAGGCTTAAGATGTGAGGCATTTCCAGATACGGAAAAGCAAGAGAGAATAACGAAAAGTATGGCAGTCGATAACTTGGCTAAATAGGTTTTGGTGGGAGAAGACGTCTATTATGGGATGCGATTTAGAGATGTTAGGAGAAGGTGGGTATACCTCTTCAGAAAGGTTCAAGATATGTCTGGTATGGTTCGTGTATTCAATCCTAATGGCTGCTGACTCAACAAAAGCCGTTAATATGGATTAGGTGAAGTTTGCAAGCAATATGGACTTCTTTAATGCTTATCCGTGGGGATGGGTATCATTTCAGCTAACCATGGACTCCTTGCATGGATAAGACATGGCGATAAAGCATCGCCAATCTGTCAAGAAGAATAGACCGAGCACATACAATTTGTTTGGCTTCCCATTGGCAATGCAGGTAAATATTAATAGTTTTTTGTTATATTTTTTGTATTATATGTGTTTTAATTATGATATGGACTATTTTTTTACAATGTAAGCTTGGATGTATGAGGTCATCCCTGTCTTGGCTAAGGCGAGAGGGAGAAAGAAGACTTTGGATGAGCAATCGCAATTTCCTAAGATGTTGCAGTGACACATCGAGAAGTGTAGCCATTGGGATTACAACAAAATAGACATGAAAATTCAAGCAGCTCGGGTAAGATTAAAGGATTAATCTTTTAAATATACACTTGCTTTTAAATGTGGCTTAAATTTGATTGATTTTTTTCCTATTGCATAAAGTCGTCCGTCTCTTCCTCACTCTTACTAGGGGTGAAGCGGGAGAGGAGTATGTTACATCGTTCAGAGCACTGGACGATACAGCAGATGAAAGGATAGACCGTCTAATACGAGACTTAGAAGGGGTCACGCATGTGAGTGCAGTTGCAGGGCCACTGCTTAAGAATGTTGTTGACGCCAAGGATGACGAAGCTCCAATCGGTGGGAGGGAGGAGGATGAAGAGGTTCGTACGCCTCCACCAAATTGGCAAACCGGTACAACAAGTACAGCTTTGCTGAGGCATCGGGATCAGGAGAATGAGGTGGTTGACCTCATAAATGGTTTGTTTGAGAGTTTTAGAACAGTCGTTTATGAGAGGTTTGAGAAGATGGAAGAGGGAATGAAAAGGGTGGAGGAGAAAGTTGATAGGGTGGCGGAGAAAGTTGGTAGGGTGGAAGAGGAAATTGGTGGGGTATTGAAAGTGGTTAAAGTGCAACTTGAGCATAAAAGAGAGAGCCAAAAGAGTAAACACTAAAATCTCCTTACACAGCAGTAACGTATGGAAAGAAGAGGAAAACAAAGAAAAAAATGAGGTAGTCCGTGAAAGTGGAGAAGCAAAAATGGAGGAGGGTAAGGAGGAAAGCAGAGGAAGTGAGGAATTAAAAATGGAAGAGGGTGCGAAGAAAGTGGGGAAGTGAAAATGGAAGAGGAAGGCGGAGGAAGTGGGCAAGTGAAAACGGAGGAGTTAAAGGTCGATTTGTATAGGCCAATATATAAGGAAAATAAAAAACTCTTCTATGCCTATTACAATGATTCTGGAAGTGATGGGCGTGTGAAGTGCATGACTGAGGATTATCCTTGAGAGTGGTTTGAAAAGATATTGACAATGGGCAAGTGGCTCAACGACTCGATGAGTTATTTTTCCTTATTTTTGCTTATGTTTTCCATGAAGTATTGTATACTTATCATGTTTTTTTTTATTTGATGCAACACATTGATGAGGTATTGGCACTTATGTGGCTACGACAGAGAAGTAATGATGATATTTTGTATCTGCACTGTGTCATCACTGATGTGGCCTTTGGCCAAAGGCTAGTAACTACATATGACACTTTAATGAAAAAGGTCAATGGTGGAGGTGCAACAAGGGGAGGCAAGCAGAAAAGATTGGCCACAGATAACCTCGACGGTGCCCTTGATGATTTTTAGTTTGATGAGAGGATGATGCAATATGTATGGGGGGAAAGGCCCAAATATGGCAACAGTTGGGCAAACATTAAAAGAGTATAATGTATCATGAACATCAAGGATATGCATTGGATAACCGTCGTTTGGGTACTAGAGGAAGGCTTGCTGTAGATCCTTGATTGCAACCCGAGGATTTTTCGAGAGAGGCAACTGGAGACAGAGTTGTAGCCATTGTGAATATTGTTCCTATGGCTATTGCATGATAACCGAATGTTTCAACACTTGGGTGATGAACTATTGATGGGAAAGTGGCCACTCAAGTGCTTTCTCGTCCCGATAAATGACTCGAGACAAATTTTGTATAAAGCTTACATAATAAAACTGTTTTATAAGCTGATTCTAATGCTAATGTCTTCCTCCTATTGTAGTGCTAATTGCGGGGCATATGCATTAAAATTTATTGAGTTTGACATGACCAACACCCAAATTGACAGGTTAATGATGAAACAATGAGCAATTTTCGAGAATGCTTGGTTGTTGAATGCTTCCATGGGCATATGGATCCCTTTTGACTTACCAGAACCCAATCCAAGTCATTGTTGATGATTTCATCAAAAGGTATGGTAGTTGGACTTAGAGTTTTGTAGTTTATGTGAAATGCATTTCTTATTGGGTTGTCTTGAATTGGATCAGCCGATGTTATTAGGCGTCAGGCTGTTGATACTTGGGTTCTAGTGTTATATATGCTTTGTGGCCAAGGCCAAGGCTGGATAATGTTAGAAGGGTTGTTGTAAAAGAAGACGAAGAGGCTATCGTTGCTGCTGATGCTGAAGGTGTGCTGAATAATTGTAGAGGATGGGGAAGTGGCTGAAGAGAATGATGAAGAGGGAGGATAAAGGCTACCGGTGGTGCTTTTATTTTGGGTGTACATAGGACATTTATTTGTTGTATATAATGTAATTGACACATTTCAGATTTGTATAAAAGCAATTCAACATTTCTTTCCTTTTTTTAAGTTTGAGTTTATTTAGTATTTTTGTTAAATGGCATTAACGTATTGATGCAATTAGGTTGTCAAATTCAGGAGAAAAGATGAAATTAATTATGTGTTAGTAATTTTAGTTTGTCAAAATTCAGGAGAAAAATTGGAAAAAATAAATGTTGCCCATGATCGTTTAGGCGACTATATATATCGCTTAAGCTATCAAAGATTTTCTATATAGGATCGCTTAAGCGAGACACTAAATTGCTTAAGCGATCGTGCATCTGGGATGATTTTGATTTTGCCTAGGACTCGATTGCTTAAGTGACTAAGGCTAAAAGTGAAGAATCGTTTAAGTGAGACCTTAAATCACTTAAGCGATCGTGCATTTGGGATGATCTTGAATATGCCTTAGATTTGATCGCTTAAGCGATACTAAATCGCTTAAGCGATCGTGCATCTGGGATGATCTTGATTCTGCCTTAGACTTGATCGCCTAAATCGCTTAAGCGACCAAGGCTAAAAGTGAAGAATTGCTTAAGCGACAAATAAATCACTTAAGCGATCGTGCATCTAGGATGATCTTGATTCTGCCTTGGACTTGATCGCTTAAGCAACCAAGAGTAAAAGTGAAGAATCACTTAAGTGATCTTGATTCTAGCTTCTACGTGCTTAAGCGACTGTGCATCTCTTAAGTGACTAAGCTTAAGCGAGATCTAAAATTGCTTAAGCGATCTAGTATATTCGGATGATTTTTATTATACCTTTAACAAGATTGCTTAAGCAATTTGTATTATCGCTTAAGCGACGAAGGCTTATAAACACTAGATCGCTTAAGCGATCCCCTTTTTTTTTTGGAATAGGTTGTCAACCACATATTAAGTGACGTTAACGTGAACTTCGGACGTTCACAACATCACATGATTAATAACGTTAATGTTAAGCAACATCGGTTATTAACACATATTAAGGCCAATCAAGAAGGATTATTTGCAACCTAATTCCATTAACACATATTAAGGTTACAATCGTATGATATATAGATGAATGTCATAGCGTACTAGTGTGACACGTTAGTAGAAACGAACCTCATTTCACAAATATGGATGGTGTACTTCAGAATGATTATTTTGCTCTTTTTCCTTACCAAAATGCAGTCAAATCTTGTACGATGTGGGGGGAATAGATTGAAATAAGCTTGAATTGTAACTGTAAGATTAGTTCAGTGGACCACTATCTGTCTTGTGTCAATTGATTTGATTATTTATATCACTTAATCGATTTTTTTAAAATTATATTTTAATTAAACTAATTTATTTACGTGTGTAGATAAACATGGAAAAGAAATACTAAAGTATAAAATGATTCTATATAACACAAATTTTAATGTTTTTAAAATACCAAAGTAAATTAGGCTTAATCGCTTAAGCGATGTATGGTTTCGCTTAAGCAATCCTGAATATTTAGCTTTGGTCGCTTAAGCGATGTATGTTATCGCTTAAGCGATCTTGGTAAAGGCAGTATAAAGATCATCCAAATATACAAGATCGCTTAAGCGATTTCAGTTATCGCTTAAGCGATCCAGTATATTTAGCCGTAATCGCTTAAGCAATTCACAGTCGCTTAAGCGATCACGTACAAGCCAGAATTAAGATCTCTTAAGCGACTCTTCACTTTTACCCTTGGTCGCCTAAGCAATTGCTTGATCGCTTAAGCAATCATGTCCAAGGTAGAATCAAGTCATCCTAAGCGCACGATCCCATAAGCGATTTAAGTTCTCGCTTAAGCGATTCTTCGCTTTTACACTTGGTCGCTTAAGCGATCAAGTCCGAGACAGAATCAAGATCATCTAGATGCACGATCGCTTAAGCAATTTTTCACTTTTAGCCTTGGTCACTTAAGCGATTTACGATTGCTTAAGTGATCAAGTCCAAGGCATAATCAAGATCATCCCAGATGCATGATCGCTTAAGCAATTTATTTGTCTCTTAAGCGATTGTTCACTTTTAGCCTTAGTCGCTTATGCAATTTAGGATCGCTTAAGCGATCAAGTCCATGGCAGAATCAAGATCCCAGATGCACGATCGCTTAAGTGATTTATGTATCGCTCAAGCGATTCTTTACTTTTACCCTTGGTCGCTTAAGCGATCAAGTCTGAGGCAGAATCATGATCATCCCAGATGCACGATTGCTTAAGTGATTTATTTATCGCTTAAGCAATTCTTCACTTTTAGCCTTGGTCACTTAAGCAATTTATGATCGCTTAAGCGATCAAGTCCAAGGCAAAATCAAGATCATCCCAGATGCACGATCACTTAAGCGATTGATGTATCGCTTATGTGATTCATCACTTTTAGCCTTGGTCACTTAAGTGATCAAGTTCAAGGTAGAATCAAAATGATCTCAAATGCACAATCGCTTAAGCGATTTATGTTCTCGCTTAAGCAATTCTTCACTTTGAGCCTTGGTCACTTAAGAGATCAAGTCTAAGGCATATTCAAAATCGTCCCAAATGCACGATCACTTAAGCAATTTAAGATCTCGCTCGATTCTTGGCTTTTAGCCTTAGTCACTTAAGCGATCAAGTCCTAGGTAGAATCAAAATCATCCTAGATGCACGATCGCTTAAGCAATTTAGTGTCTCGCTTAAGCGATCCTATATAAAAAACCCTTGATCGCTTAAGCGATATATATAGTCGCCTAAGCGATCATGGGCAACACTTATTTTTTCCAACTTTTCTCCTGAATTTTGACAAACTAAAATCACCAACACATATTAATTTCATCATTTCTCCTGAATTTGACAACCTAGTTGCATCAACACATTAATGTCATTTAACAAGAATTCTAAATAAACTCAAACTCAAAAAAGGGAAAAAAATATTGAATTGCTTTTGTACAAATCTGAAATGTGTCAATTACATTAAATTACAATATTATATACAACAAATAAATGTCCTATATACACCCAAAATAAAAGCACCACCGGCAGCCTCATTCTCTTCAGCCACTTCCCCATCCTCCACAATTATTCAGCACACCTTTAGCATCAACAGCAGCAACAACAATAGCCTCTTCGTCATCTTCTACAGCACCTTTTTCTAACATTATCCAGCCTTGGTCTTGGCCACAAAGCATACATAATACCACAACCCAAGTATCAACAGCCTGACGTCTAACAACACCAGTTGATCCAATTCAAGACAATCTAATTATTCAAGACAACCCAATAAGAAATGCATTTCACATAAACTACAAAACTCTAAATCCAACTTCCATACCTGATCTTAGCTGCAGATCTTACGGTAGGTTGCTTGCTTTCTTGCATCTAAGCTATTCAAACCTAATTTTTTGGATTTGCATGTGATCGATTCTGGCAATTGCTCCTCTTGTGGTTAGGTTGCTTGCAAATAGAGCACTTATTCATCCTCCGGGGAACCTCACAAGCTGATGGAATACGTTTAACTTTTTTCTCCCCTTTTCTATCTTCTTGAATGGCAGATTGATGATAATGTCAACCAACTCTGGCGGCACCACCCACTGCTCTTCTGGAGGAACTGGATATATCGTTTCCGAATAAGCCAGCATGTAGTGATTTGCCATATAGAAAGGAGAGCAAAGTTTCATGTAAATTCTTAAACCAAAATCTGACTTTCGTTGGTGTTTCAGTGCTGCTAGGGTTTAGGGTTTAGGACAAGGTAAACATTGAATGTCAAGCACTTTACAGCTGCAAGTTTTACTAAGAAGGTTAACTAGGGTATTCGGACCATAGTCGTGCACAGTGAACTCTTGAGCATTGAGAAGATAGGCAAACAATGTATTTGAAAATTCCTATGTTCTCGCAATAATTTTTCAGCTGACAGAACAAGGGTTGTGGTAAAATTATCTGACTCCATATGACACTCATGGAACCACCGTGACAATGTCCTCTGGATTGCATAAAAAATGGCAACTATTGGAAACTCTCTTTCTATTAACAACTTTGAATTTATGGACTCGGCTATGTTCGTGGTCATGACATCGAACCTTCTTCCAAGAAAGTAAGCTCTATTTCATCGCTCGAAACCAACATCATGCTCAAGATAGTTAGCAATTCTATCATCCTTGATTCGGACTTGCCGGAAGTGCTCCTCAAACTCATCAACTCGATAAGCTTTTGTTGCCATGTAGTATGTCTGAAGAAAGCCAACACACTTAAACTTTTGTTTTATGTTCTCACCAAGGTGCCTCATACAGAATCCATGATGTGCTTGAGGGTAAATAGTGGCAATCCCTTTCTTTATAGATTTGTGCCTATCGGATATTATGCACAACTCGTCACTATTAGGCACTATTGTGCATATTTGTTGAAAAAACTAAGTCCACAACTTGTCGTTCTCAGAGTCAACCACACACCATGCAACAACATATGTGTGATTCTCGCTGTCCTGTGCAGTGGCCACCAACAATGTATCTCCATACTTTCCCGTCAAAAAGCAACCATCAACAGCCAACACATTTCTTATGTTTACAAAACCCCTTATAACAGCACCGTAAGCAACAAAAAAATATTTAAACCTCATATTCTTGTCCCACTTCAAAGCTGTTTTGCTACCTTGGTTTGTCAACTCAAGCATATAACGGTACGCTTCTAATACTGCATACCCGTGCTCCGGTGTGCCCTTCACAAAATCTTGTGCATGTTGTCTCCCTTTCCAGCATCTCCAGTAACTAACAACACATCCCAACTCTGTGCGCACAAGTCTCTGAATGTCATTAGGAGATGGACCTTTCCCTTCAACAAACTGACTTTTGATAAATTGTCTAATAACATCAGCGAAGGTTTGTCGATGCTCACCTGAAATATGTCCCAACTCACATGTATGCTCACGGGTATATGTGTTAACAATAAAAATTTTCAAACTTCGCTAACCTTCTACAACAAACCCGCCACTTGCATTTTTTGTCACGACATGCAACCGTCACTACCGATGAATTAGACTTTTTGGTGATGAACTCAAAATTACTTCTCACGGCAACAAGTTTTAGCTTCCTCACCACTTCCTCTTTGTTATCAAATAAATACCCTACATGCAAGTCCGATCCATCAGTAAAAACATGAGCTAATTCACTACTACCCGCAATCGCTGCCTCTGAACCTGCATAAAGAACCATAGTGTTCTCTTCCTCACAAACTACACCTTCTGCATAATCTATATTTATAGGAATATCTACATCTACGGAAACATGTACGAGGTCCTCCTCGTCAATATTTTTGTTATGTCGCAGAGGACCAACCTCTTCTACAATGTCCTCCTCACCACCCAAATCACCGTCTACTCTTGATTTTTTAACTAAGAAATCAATGCCCTTGTAGTTAAAATTAAAACCAGCATTCTCTCCACCAACTTCCTCATTATCCCCTTCCTTTGAACCAACTTCCAACGTTTTATCTACAAAAGAAACCCTTAAAATCGACCTCGAATCATTATTGCCCACATCAATCATATATAACTTCACACTTTCATCCGACTTTAATATAGGAGGAGGTACCTTATAATGTTCAGGAACTCTGCTTAAAACATACTTCACAACTATATCACTACATGAGCAACTCAAATCACCTCTTCTAATTATTTCATCAATCAAATCATCAAAACCAACATCTGTGCTCATAGCAATTGGTATAACTTCTTTGCTCTTCCCAATCCACTTCCAGCAACTTTCTTCCTCCATGCACTCACCAAAATATTAAACACCCAAAACAACTTGTCCCATGTCTAATAATAGCCAAGTATCTATAATGCAAGAAAAAAAAATTATTAATTGATGTATTAAGGGTTGACAAATTTTAAAAAGTATCTGCAAAGTTGCTTGAGCAATATGGTGTATCGCTTAAGCGATCTAGTATAAATAATTCTGATCGCTTAAGCGATCTATTGCCATTTACCTGATCACTTAAGCGATATGCTGCCATCTATCAGACTTGTAGCAGATCGCTTAAGTGATCTTCTGCCATATACTTGATCGCTTAAGCGGTTTATTTCACTCTGCTACATTATACCAGACATGCCAGATCGGTTAAGAGATACACCAAATTGCTTAAGCGATCCATCATATCTAGAACACATTTTTAGGCATCTCCACCTACAATTGGTGCTACCACCCCCAGCTACCCACAATGCAAGAAAATAGTCAACAAATTTCACTTTTTTCAACTTGCATTACTTCAAACACAACCCAATAACCTAAACAACTAAATCAAATCATAACCTAAACCCAATCCATCATTAAATCTTTGTAAATCGAAATATAAAATACAAAGAGGAGATACACATACTTAGACGAAATGTTAGGAGGAGGAGGAGGAAGAGGAGGCGGATCTGTGGCGAAGAAGATGTTAATGGTAGAGGAAGAAGAAAATGTTAATGGCAGGGGAAGTAGAAGATGTAGAGGAAGGAGGAAAAAGAAGATGTAGACGAAGCTTAGAAGAAACAACAACCAAAAGAGACATGCGTTAATGGCCGGAGGAAGAAGAAGAAGGTGTTTGGGTTTGTTTGCAAGAATTTCGGCTCTTTGGGGACATATTATAATTTTTAAAAATTACACAATACTTCATTAATCCTAATTAACCACTAATCATGTTTAATTAACCTTAATCAATAATAAGGCTACTTACTTAACACTTTCAAACTACATGGCCTTTTAATTAAATTTGAACTTGATTTGGTCTTTTAATAAAATGCCCCCGGTCTTCCGCCTTTTCGTTTTTATGTTGACAGGTACTTGTTAATATTTTCACGTTTCCAATAGTTTTAGAAACTTCCAAACACACCCCTTATTTCAATAAACAATATTAGTCATTAGATAATGTGTGATGGGTTTTCTCTTGTTTTAGGGTTTGGCCATGATTGTTGCGTGGTAGTGGCGATAGTGCTTGGCAGTGGACTCAAAGTTGAAGAATTAGTAAGAGGGATTTTGATCTCAGCCTCCTTATCCTTAGGGTTTGATCAAATAATAAAAGTTCTCTTCAGATTTCAAAAGTTACAATAATTCATCTGTTGTTAGTGAGTTGCAAGTTCACCCTTAGATTTTAGAGTAATGCTACATTTACACCACCTATTACATCATTTTCATTACACCATCATCATTTTACTAATAATTATTTTATTTTAATATTAAAAATTCAAAATAATTAAAAATTTGTGTGGATATGGGATATGCTACATCATGGTGTAATGAAAATGGTGTAATGGGTGATGTAAATGTAGCATTACTCTAGATTTTATAACTGATGGATTATATAAAATTAATTATTACCCTTCTGTCATTGATTTTAACAATAGAGGGATTTTTTTTTTTTTTTTCTATGATTACAAGTGGATTTTATGATTCAACTATACTTAAAGATGATTATAGTTATTAAACCTTAATAAAACCCAAATTGGACAAAAGAGCTTATTTAAAATTAATTATAAGCACTTTTGAAGTAATTTTAGTGTTGTTTGGTAACATTTCAAAAGCATGATTTAAAATATGCTATTTTATAGCTGTGGAAGAAGCTCAAAGTTGAAGCTCTTTCTGAGCTTT